>NC_042976.1:4518299-4563299 GCF_901001165.1 Salmo trutta | reverse complement strand
TGAAGGTCTTCCAGCATACTGCATACCACTGCTGAAGGTCTTCCAGCATACTGTATACCACTGCTGAAGTTCTTCCAGCATACTGTATACCACTGCTGAAGGTCTTCCAGCATACTGTATACCACTGCTGAAGGTCTTCCAGCATACTGTAAACCACTGCTGAAGGTCTTCCAGCATACTGTATACCACTGCTGAAGGTCTTCCAGCACACTGTATACCACTGCTGAAGGTCTTCCATCATACTGTAAACCACTGCTGAAGGTCTTCCAGCATACTGTAAACCACTGCTGAAGGTCTTCCAGCATACTGTAAACCACTGCTGAAGGTCTTCCAGCATACTGTATACCACTGCTGAAGGTCTTCCAGCATACTGTATACCACTGCTGAAGGTCTTCCAGCATACTGTAAACCACTGCTGAAGGTCTTCCAGCATACTGTATACCACTGCTGAAGGTCTTCCAGCATACTGTAAACCACTGTTGAAGGTCTTCCAGCATACTGTAAACCACTGCTGAAGGTCTTCCAGCATACTGTATACCACTGCTGAAGGTCTTCCAGCACACTGTATACCACTGCTGAAGGTCTTCCATCATACTGTAAACCACTGCTGAAGGTCTTCCAGCATACTGTAAACCACTGCTGAAGGTCTTCCAGCATACTGTAAACCACTGCTGAAGGTCTTCCAGCATACTGTATACCACTGCTGAAGGTCTTCCAGCATACTGTATACCACTGCTGAAGGTCTTCCAGCATACTGTAAACCACTGCTGAAGGTCTTCCAGCATACTGTATACCACTGCTGAAGGTCTTCCAGCATACTATAAACCACTGCTGAAGGTCTTCCAGCATACTGTAAACCACTGCTGAAGGTCTTCCAGCATACTGCAAACCACTGCTGAAGGTCTTCCAGCATACTGTAAACATACTGTATACCACTGCTGAAGGTTTTCCAACATACTGTATACCACTGCTGAAGGTCTTCCAGCATACTGTATACCACTGCTGAAGGTCTGTACACCTGATGATATGACAGCTGATGGTCTGTGTTCTTGTCACAATCCTTGCTTGGTATGATTATAATCCACATGATGCGTCTCAAATGGTACTATATTCACTTCATAATGCGCTACTGCAGTGCTATGGGCCCAGGACTAAACTAGTGGACTGTACAGGGAATAGGGTGCTATGGGCCCAGGTATAAACTAGTGGACTGTAAAGGGAATAGGGTGCTATGGGCCCAGGTATAAACTAGTGGACTGTAAAGGGAAAAGGGTGATATGGGCCCAGGTCTAAACTAGTGGACTGTAAAGGGAATAGGGTGCTATGGGCCCAGGTCTAAACTAGTGGACTGTAAAGGGAATAGGGTGCTATGGGCCCAGGTCTAAACTAGTGGACTGTAAAGGGAATAGGGTGCTATGGGCCCAGGTCTAAACTAGTGGACTGTAAAGGGAATAGGGTGCTATGGGCCCAGGTCTAAACTAGTGGACTGTAAAGGAAATAGGGTGCTATGGGCCCAGGTCTAAACTAGTGGACTGTAAAGGGAATAGGGTGCTATGGGCCCAGGTCTAAACTAGTGGACTGTAAAGGGAATAGGGTGCTATGGGTCCAGGTCAAAGCTAGTGGACTGTAAAGGGAATAGGGTGCTATTTGGGACTCACACACTGTCTAAGTACGTCTGTCTGCATCTTGATTACGAACAAAAACACGCTAATGAAATCAGAACCAAGCAGCAAATTAAATATTCCAATGTATGTGGGGGTTCAAACCTCTTGTTGGTTTGCCGATTGCCATCAAATTACACTGGAGAAGTTGTTAAAATGGTTTCTTCATCTCAGCAGTGAAGCTTGTTGTTAAAATGGTTTCTTCATCTCAGCAGTGAAGCTTGTTGTGGTGGTCACAGAGAGAGGCATGTGATAGCCCAGGGTTGTGTCCCAAATGGCACACTATTCCCCATGTAGTGCACTGCTTTTGGCAAGAGCCCTATGCAGTCAGGTCAAAAAGAATGTGCACTACATAGTGAATAGGGTGCCATCTTGGACTTGGGGGTTAAGTGCTCCATATTGACTGTGATGGGTTAGTATGTGAGAGCGGTGGGGCAGGACAGCTAGTCTGGGGTGTCGGGACGAGGCTGGCTGAGAGGAGCTGACAACTCATCTGAAGAATCGCCTCGGGGGAAATTGCAGAAGTGCCACTACTGGTCTGTGTGATAAATCAAGGGCCTTAAACCAAAGGCGTCTGACATCCGCCCTGTCAGGCAGCCGTTGTCAGGGGCGATTTAAACAGATTAAAGAACCTGATTACAGTGCAGAGAGCTACAAACTTTAAATAGGAGGAAGATACAGAGACACAGGCACCACAACTGACTGAATCCCTCTGTCTGTAGTCCAACATGACATACACCAGCGTCTCCGGGATGGAGATCAATTGTGGGTGGGGTGGGGGGGTTAAGTGCCTTGCCCAAGGGCACCACGGCAAGGCCACAACAGCAGGAGATGTTACATGGGATCAGAGACCAGCAGCCTTCTAGCTGCCACTTCAGTTCCATTCCTATTTTTGTGTTTCCCAGTCCGGGGCTTGAACCAGCAACCTTCTGGTCGCTGGTCTACCTCTCTAAACAATAAGCTACTGCTGCCCTGGAGGTGCAAAGCAATTTTTCCCCAATTGTAACTAGTAGTTTGGTTTCAGCATGTTTCAGTGCATCATCATACCACATTTATGGTGGTAATAATGTGAGTTGTCATTAACTGCCATTACATGTTATATCAAGTTCATGGCAGCCTTACAGTATGTAGGCATTGTACCAGTCCATTAAATATAGTGTCACTGGTTTATCTAACTGTATAGCCTTTATCTAACTTTATACAACGGGTGGGTCTAATCCTAAATGCTGATTGGTTAAAACTGCATTCCAACCAGTGTCTATTTCACAAGTTACCACCGGCTAAATCTATGACATTGAAATGACTATTTACTCTGTTCCATCTGACTGCGCAATCCACTGTCTCATCAGCCCAGCCAGGCAATTTATAAACTTGATCTCCACTATAAAAAAGCATCTAGACATTATCGCACATTTCTTTTAGACTAACATTTGGTTTTCAACAGCAGAGATTTGTATAAACCTTGTTGTCTGTCTCTCCCCGACCTTTTCAATATTGTTTCAATATAAAATTGCGATCTCCACCGTCCAATATAAAGTGAATGGGTCCGAACGAGACAGACAGCAAATTAAGCTGGTTGTCATAGCAACATACACAATTTGTTTTCAGTTGACTGGCTAAATTGATACTTTGTTTGCAAAAACTAAAATGGATGATTGGAACATTTATTTTGATATTTTTTTTGGCGGGATGACTAAATGAATGGGAAAAAGAAATGGCAATAATACCCAGGCATGCAGATTTGGAGGATACTGTATTGAATGTCTGAGAGAAAAGCCACAACAACAAAAAAACATAGTTAAGAATACAAACTGGGCTGTGCGGTGCTTCGAGGGCTGGCTAGCAGAGAAGAAGAAAGTCCTTGACTTCAAAAAACTGTCACTAAGGAAGTGTTTAACATCCTTCTCCGACAGTTTTATGTTAATGTATGAAATGGGCAGGGGGAGCAGTACAGTATAATTATATACCTGGCACTCCGTAGTTGGCTCAACTGGTTTCTAAATGACCCACCCATTGGTCGCAGCTGGTGCATTATGAAGGACACTGAATTTTCCACCTCGAATCATGTATTTCTGGGCAACATCAAACAGCTAAGAAGGCAAGGAAAAGATATCACAAACAGCCACCCTCCCATCACCGATAAGGACATGGCCCAGCTCCAAAACTCCCAGGCTCTGAATCCCGGTACACCAAAGGGGGCTGGTCCAGAAAGTGTGGTTGGACCTCCAGTTACATCTGGGTCGAAGAGGGAAAGATGGGAACAGACAACTAAAGCCCAACTCATTCCTCGTAAAAACAGATGAGAACGGTCTAAGGTATGTTGTTCATAGCATGCTTGTTTTATTTCCAAATTGCACTTGTAATTAGGCTACAGGAAAACAATAATATAACAAAGCATTATCTCTCTCAGATATGCCACTCTCGCATATAACGAGGCCACAAAGAATAATCTGGACCCATCAGGGAGACAGCCTTTCCAATATATCCAGCAAACATTGACTTCTCTGGCATTATCACTTAAGTCAGCTGTGGTGGATAACAAAGGGAATGTATGGTTTGATTTATTTAAATCAGCTCAAATGAATGTCATGGATTGTCTTTCTTTTGTCTGAACAGTGTCCTGACAAGAGAGCACATGTTTTCTGCCAGGCAAAGTCGTGCATCATAAGTTCATTGTTATGGATGTACCACAATAAATCTTAACTAGAAAACAGTTTAAACAAATGCAAATGCAGCTACTTTGCTGTTATTCTGGCTGCACATGTTGACGTGACTGTAAATTAGCCGTAGTTGGCTAGCTAGCAAGCAAGGGAGAAGAACGTTGCCAGTCAGTAAGGCAATGGAAAGCTTAGAATGAACGACTGGGTCATAGATACAGAACAAAAAGCAACTCTAGATTTGTGTGGGGACTATATCTGTACAGTAAAGTAACGTAAACTTGGTCCGTATAATTGACCTTATTTTAGCGCCCCAAAAACGTAATACTTCCAGGTCAACTGTAATGTCAATACCATTGTAAAGCACCATTTCTCCCCTTTCCAACAAAATGAATGACATGACCTCCACGCTGCCCATTTCTGCATTATTCAAGAAGGCAATGAGCTCCTTTGGGTCTTTTTAAAAATGGCGGGTGGGGAAGCGAAACTAATGCGTGATAGTGAGAAGGAGAGAGGAGATGTCTGGGAAAACTGCTTTTTTTCACTCGATCTGTCCAACTTATCACCTTATCGCCTCTAAAATGTTAATAAAACACTATAAAGAGTTTATATAATGTGCCATTACATACGTATTTGAAGGTTTGTGGCGAATTTAAA
Source organism: Salmo trutta (assembly GCF_901001165.1). NCBI lineage: Eukaryota > Metazoa > Chordata > Actinopteri > Salmoniformes > Salmonidae > Salmo > Salmo trutta. The sequence goes on along the minus strand of NC_042976.1, from coordinate 4,558,324 downwards.
TCTGTTTTTTTTAGGGCGGTGCTAAAGTGATCTTCAGAAGTAAACAGCGGCTTTGAAAGTCATGATCGCTTACAGTGACGACGCAAAAAATGACTAGGTATCCCCTTTACCCCCGTCACTGTCCATTTCTTGTTTTTAAACGATGAGAGAAGTGCTACACCTGGTGGAGAGAGATTGTAAGACAGGAATAGTTTCATTATGCGTGCTGTACGTTACGGTATGACACGGCATGATGTAACGGAGGGTCCGTTTTTTCTACCTTTCTCCAATACTATCGAGCTGTTACCATGTCGATCAACGCTTGAATAGAAACGTAGTTCCCACCCCAGATTTTGAAGTCAACACAGTCGCTACAAGTCCCATTAGTTTTCTTTGTAGCCTCGTTTGAATGTCGCGGTTGCGCACATTTGTACGGAATGGGGTGAGTTTACGTTAAAATGTTGTCACCAGGGCCTTTATAGTAAAGTAACATGTTGTCACCAGGGCCTGTATAGTAAAATAACATGTTGTCTCCAGGGCCTTTATAGTAAAATAACATGTTGTCTCCAGGGCCTGTATAGTAAAGTAACATGTTGTCACCAGGGCCTTTATAGTAAAATAACATGTTGTCACCAGGGCCTGTATAGTAAAATAACATGTTGTCACCAGGGCCTGTATAGTAAAATAACATGTTGTCACCAGGGCCTTTATAGTAAAATAACATGTTGTCACCAGGGCCTGTATAGTAAAATAACATGTTGTCACCAGGGCCTGTATAGTAAAGTAACATGTTGTCACCAGGGCCTGTATAGTAAAATAACATGTTGTCACCAGGGCCTGTATAGTAAAGTAACATGTTGTCACCAGGGCCTGTATAGTAAAATAACATGTTGTCACCAGGGCCTGTATAGTAAAATAACATGTTGTCACCAGGGCCTGTATAGTAAAATAACATGTTGTCTCCAGGGCCTTTATAGTAAAATAACATGTTGTCACCAGGGCCTGTATAGTAAAGTAACATGTTGTCACCAGGGCCTGTATAGTAAAATAACATGTTGTCACCAGGGCCTGTATAGTAAAATAACATGTTGTCACCAGGGCCTTTATAGTAAAATAACATGTTGTCTCCAGGGCCTGTATAGTAAAATAACATGTTGTCACCAGGGCCTGTATAGTAAAATAACATGTTGTCTCCAGGGCCTTTATAGTAAAATAACATGTTGTCACCAGGGCCTGTATAGTAAAATAACATGTTGTCACCAGGGCCTGTATAGTAAAATAACATGTTGTCACCAGGGCCTGTATAGTAAAATAACATGTTGTCTCCAGGGCCTTTATAGTAAAATAACATGTTGTCACCAGGGCCTGTATAGTAAAGTAACATGTTGTCACCAGGGCCTGTATAGTAAAATAACATGTTGTCACCAGGGCCTGTATAGTAAAATAACATGTTGTCACCAGGGCCTTTATAGTAAAATAACATGTTGTCTCCAGGGCCTGTATAGTAAAATAACATGTTGTCACCAGGGCCTGTATAGTAAAATAACATGTTGTCTCCAGGGCCTTTATAGTAAAATAACATGTTGTCACCAGGGCCTGTATAGTAAAATAACATGTTGTCACCAGGGCCTGTATAGTAAAGTAACATGTTGTCACCAGGGCCTGTATAGTAAAATAACATGTTGTCACCAGGGCCTGTATAGTAAAGTAACATGTTGTCACCAGGGCCTGTATAGTAAAATAACATGTTGTCACCAGGGCCTGTATAGTAAAATAACATGTTGTCACCAGGGCCTGTATAGTAAAATAACATGTTGTCACCAGGGCCTGTATAGTAAAGTAACATGTTGTCACCAGGGCCTGTATAGTAAAATAACATGTTGTCACCAGGGCCTGTATAGTAAAATAACATGTTGTCACCAGGGCCTGTATAGTAAAATAACATGTTGTCACCAGGGCCTGTATAGTAAAGTAACATGTTGTCACCAGGGCCTGTATAGTAAAATAACATGTTGTCACCAGGGCCTGTATAGTAAAATAACATGTTGTCACCAGGGCCTGTATAGTAAAATAACATGTTGTCACCAGGGCCTGTATAGTAAAGTAACATGTTGTCACCAGGGCCTGTATAGTAAAATAACATGTTGTCACCAGGGCCTGTATAGTAAAGTAACATGTTACACGAGCAAATAATTGCAGTGGCTTCTCCGCTGCTGGGAAACAAGGAATGCATCCCAAAGGGTGCCCTATTCCCTATATAGTGCACACTACTTATAACTAGAGTCAAAAGTACTGCACTTAAAAAGGGAAATATGGTTCTATTTGGGATGTAAACCCAACAGTGATGTTGTGACATGTTACCGTGGCATTAGAAATTCCATTCCGTAACAGATATTGGCTTCCTGTTCCGAAACTGGCACATTTAGCTACGTTATGGGATTTGTGCGAGTGCTGCAGGAAATCTGATGCTACACGTCGATGTAGAGCCAGAGGCAGAGCCATAGAGTCAGTGGAGTGAGACGTGCTTATGCCATTATATTTTCAGTCAGTAATTAGTATCAGAGTTGCAGATAGGGGGGGAGAGAGGGGGAGCAGATTAGAGTGGGGCCTATTTAATTACGCCCTAGTGACTATGGCTTGTGTTCCAAATGGCACCATATTCCCTACATAGTGCACTACTTTTGACCAGGGCCTTATGGGAAAGGGTCAAAAGTAGTGAACTAAATAGGGAATAGGGTGCCTTTTGCGGGATTCTGTTGACTCTGCTGTTTGCTCCTCAGGCTGCATAGCCTACTCTGTATTATTGATTTACTGAGCACACAAAGCAAAGTCACATATTTCACACGTTTTTTTTAAGTATAATTTGTAACAAATTAATGAAAACACAATCATGTATAGTATATAGGTCAATGTATAATATATTCATATATATACATCAATTTATAATATAGTAATATATATATATATACAGGTCAATTTACTGCAAGAACAGACATTACTGAAGAAGGGTTAAAATGAAGCAACTCTATCTAACAACTCTAGAATATCACACTTCTGAGGTATGAAAACATGGTCAAAGGTACATAACCTGTTTGCATTTCAGATACAGATTGAAATCACATGAACCAAAAACATGAACAAATTATAATAACAATATAATAATAATAATAAAAAAGTTGACAATAAATATATATCAGACTTGTTTTCAAATATTATTTATGGTATTTCAATTACTTTCAAAGACATTTTCAAAATAAGTATTTGAATATTTTTTCTTACAAGTAATATTTGAATGTATTTGGAAAGGATTTGGAAAGGATTGGCATGCAGTTGAAAGTATATTTTTAGTTTTGGCTATTTATAGGAAGTTATTTGAAATAGTTTCAAATACATCATATAGAAGTAACTGATTTGGCCACATTATTTGTAACAAATACATGTTAAAAAAAATATGCATGCATTTGAATCCCGGTCTGATATACAGTACAAGTCAAAAGTTTGGATACACCTACTCATTCAAGGGTTTATCTTTATTTTTATTAATATTTCCTACATTGTAGAATAATAGGGAATGCATCAAAACTATGAAATAGCACATATGGAATCATGTAGTAAGCAATAAAGTGTTAAACAAATCAAATTACATTTCATATTTGAGATTCTTCAAAGTAGCCACCCTTTGCCTTGATGACAGCTTTGCACACTCTTGGCATTCTCTCAACCAGCTTCATGAGGAATGCTTTTCCAACAGTCTTGAAGAGTTCCCACATATGCTGAGCACTTGTCGGCTGCTTTTCCTTCACTCTGCGGTCCAACTCATCCCAAACCATCTCAATTGTGTTGAGGTCAGGTGATTGTGGAGGTCCGGTCATCTGATGCAGCACTCCATCACTCTCCTTACTCAAATAGCCCTTACACAGCCTGGAGGTGTTTTCGGTCATTTTCCTGTTGAAAAACAAATGAAAGTCCCACTAAGTTCAAACCAGATGGGATGGCATATCGCTGCAGAATGCTGTGGTAATGTAAGGGCTGTCGGGAGAGAGAGTAGACCAAGGTGCAGCGGAGTTAGTGTTCATCATTGAATTTAATAACAGAAAGAACACTATACAAAACAAAACAAGAAAACCGACAGCCAAACAGTCCTGTCAGGTGCAAAACACTAAACAGAAACAATTACCCACAAAACCCCAACGGAAAAACAGGCACTTATGTGTGACTCCCAATCAGCAACAACACTCTACAGCTGTGCCTGATTGGAAGCCACACGGCCAAAATCAATTAAACAAACCAACATAGAAAAATGCACATAGAACGCCCACCCAATGTAACACCCTGGCCTAACCAAAATAAAGAACAAAAATCCCTCTCTATGGCCAGGGCGTTACAGGTAGCCATGCTGGTTAAGTGTTCCCTTGAATTCTAAATAAATCACAGACAGTGTCACCAGCAAAGCACCCCCAAACCATCACACCTTCTCTTCCATGCTTCACGGTGACATCATCCCCACAGTGACCGTATGCACATACCCCAACCAGAAGCCATGGATTACAGGCAACATCCGCACTGAGCTAAAGGGTAGAGCTACCGCTTTCAATGAGCGGGACTCTAACCCAGACGCTTATAACAAATCCTGCTATGCCTTCCGACTAATCATCAAACATGTAAAGCGTCATTACAGGACTAAAATTTAATCGTACTACACCGGCTACAAAACTCATAGGATGAAGCAAGGCTTGCAAACTATTATCGACTACAAAGGGAAGCGCAGCCGCAAGCTGCAGAGTGACTTGAGCCTACCAGATGAGCTAAATGATTTCTATGTGCGCTTCGAGGCAAGCAACACTGAAGCATGCATGAGAGCACCAGCTGTTCTGGGCAACCGTGTGATCACACTCTCCGTAGCCGACATGAGTAAGACATTTAAACAGGTCAACATTCACAATGCCGCAGGGCCAGACGCATTACCAGGACGTGTTCTCCGAGCATTCGCTGACCAACTGGCAAGTGCCTTCACTGACATTTTCAACCTGTCCCTGACCGAGTCTGTAATACCAACACGTTTCAAGTAGACCATCATAGTCCCTGTGCCCAAGAACACCAAGGTAACCTGCCTAAATGACGACCGACCTGTAGTTCTCACGTCTGTAGCCATGAAGTGCTTTGAAAGGATGGTCATGGCAATTTGCGTACCGCCCCAACAGATCCACAGATGACGCAATCTCTATTGCACTTCACACTGCCCTTTCCCACCTGGACAAAAGGAACACACCAACGTGAGAATGCTATTCATTGAATGCAGCTGAGCATTCAACACCATAGTGCCCTCAAAGCTCATTACTAAGCTAAGGACCCTGGGACTAAACACCTCCCCCTGCAATTGGATACTGGACTTCCTGACGGGTTGCCCCCAGCTGGTAAGGGTAGGGAACAACAAATCTGCCACACTGACCCACAACACGGGGGCCCATCGGTCCCCTCCTGTACTCGCTGTTCACCCATGTCTGCATGGCCAATCACGACTCCAACACCATCATTAAGTTTTCCGAAGACACAACAATGGTAGGCCTGATCACTGACAGCGATGAGACAGCCTATGGGGAGGAGGTCAGAGACCTGGCAGTCTGGTGCCAGGATAACAACCTCTCCCTCAACGTGATCAAGACAAAGGAGCTGATCGTGGACTACAGGAAAAGGAGGACCGAGCACACCCCCATTTCCATCGACGGGCTGTAGTGGAGAAGGTTGAGATCTTCAAGTTCCTTGGTGTCCACATCACCAACAAACTATCATGGTCCAAACACACCAAGACAGTCGTGAAGTGGGCACGACAACACCTTTTAACCACTCAGGAGACTGAAAAGATTTGGCATGGGTCCCCAGATCCTCAAAAAGATCTACAGCTGCACCATCGAGAGTATCCTGACTGGTTGCATCACCGCCTGTTATGGCAATTGCTCGGCCTCCGACCGCAAGGCACTACAAAGGGTAGTACGAATGGCCCAGTACATTACTGGGGCTAAGCTTCCTGCTATCCAGGACCTCTATACCAGGCGGTGTCAGAGAAAGGCCCTAAAAATTGCCGGAGACTCCAGCCACCCTAGTCATAGACTGTTCTCTCTGCTACCACACAGCAAACGGTACCGGAGCGCCAAGTCTTGGTCCAAAAGGGTTCTTAACAGCTTCTACCCCCAAGCCATAAGACTCCTGAACATCTAATCAAATGGCTACCTGGACTATTTGCATTGTACCCAGCCAGAAATAATCACACAGCCATTTTTCAAGCTAGCATATATGTCACAAAAACCAAAACCACAGCTAAATGCAGCACTAACCTTTGATGATCTTCATCAGATGACACTCCTAGGACATTATGTTATACAATACATACATGTTTTGTTCAATCAAGTTCATATTTATATCAAAAACCAGCTTTTTACATTAGCATGTGATGTTCAGAACTAGCATACCCACCGAAAACTTCCGGTGAATTTACTAAATTACTCACGATAAACGTTGACAAAAAACATAAAAATTATTTTAAGAATTATAGATACAGAACTCCTTTATGCAATCGCGGTGTCAGATTTTAAAATAGCTTTTCAGTGAAAGCACATTTTGCAATATTCTGAGTAGATAGCCCGGCCATCATGGCTAGCTAATTTGACACCCACCAAGTTTGGCCCTCACCAAACTCAGATTTACTATAAGAAAAATTTGATTACCTTTGCTGTTCTTCGTCAGAATGCACTCCCAGGACTTCTACTTCAACAACAAATGTTGTTTTGGTTCGAAATAATCCATAGTTATATCCAAATAGCTCAGTTTTGTTCGTGCGTTCAAGTCACTATCCGAAGGGTGACGCGCCGGTGCATTTCGTGACAAAAAAATTCAAAATATTCCATTACCGTACTTCGAAGCATATCAAACGCTGTTTAAAATACATTTTGAAAGAAAAAAATGGAGTCGTCTTGTGCACGCATGCTCCAGTGTCATTGTTCTCAGAAGGACCCCTCACAAAAACCCCTGCTGTTTTTCGCCCAGAGACTGGAGAGCTCTCATTCCACTTTCTGGCGCCTTCTGAGAGCCAATGAAAGCCTTAGAAAATGTCACGTTACAGCAGAGATGCTGTATATTTGATAGAGATGCCCTAGAAGGAGAACAAATTGTCAGACAGGGCACTTCCTGTATTGAATCTTCTCAGGTTTTGGCCTGCCATATGAGTTCTGTTATACTCACAGACACCATTCAAACAGTTTTGGAAACTTTAGAGTGTTTTCTATCCAAATCTACTAATTATATGCATATTCTAGTTTCTGGGCAGGAGTAGTAACCAGATTAAATCGGGTACGTTTTTTATCCGGCCGTGAAAATACTGCCCCCTATCCCAAACAGGTTAAAACTGCATTGTTGGTTAAGGGCTTGTTAGTAAGCATTTCACTGTAAGGTCTACACCTGTTGTATTCGGAGCATGTGACAAATACAATTTGATTCGATTTCATAACGTCAAAGTCTGTTTCAGTCCCTCTCTGGACAGAATATGCAGAAGGCAAACAATAAGTTGGCCAGTACATTGAGACCAATCAGAGGCCTGTTGATTATGCCTCAGGCCAAGTCACCCATCTTCATATAGGTACGCAGCACAGGTGGCCGGTGGCACCTTAATTAAGGAGGACAGGCTCATAGTAATGGCTGGAACGGAATAAATGGATTTTCATGTGTTTGATACCATTCCAGCCATTATTATGAGCCGTCCTCCTCTCACCAGCCTCCTGTGGGACACAGACTTTTTTTTCTGACAAGCCAGAGAAATATGTTAGCAGTGATATGTTCTCTCTCAGCTTCCAGGTGCCCAAGTGCTAGACGCCCCTACCAGAGAAAGGGATTTTAACTCTCTCTTTCAGACGCCAGGAAAACAAACTAAATGTAGCTTAACCTATTTACATCGTAGATATCAAAACGAATGAGCTGTAACAAAATAAAAAGGATGTGATCAGCTTCAGACTGCATTAATAAAATGTCAAGTTAGAAAATTATTGGTATAAAAGAGCAAAGAAGAACTGAGCTATATTTTATGCTAAAAGAAAAAACAGCCATCTTCAATTTAAACCAACAGGTTTTCAATGGGGTTCAAGTCCGGTGCGAAATGTTGTTTTTGTGGTCAATTAACAATTTCTTTGTGAATTTTGATGTATTCTTGGGGTTATTGTCTTGCTGGAAGATACACTTGCAGACAAATGTAAATAGTCCGGGTGGCCATTTGATTAGTTGTTCAGCAGTGTAATGTGTATGCTAATAATCAGGAAGCAGGTACAGGGAGTTAATTTAATAAATAAATAAACATGGGACAAACCAAGAAACACGAGTAATGTACAGACATAAAACACAGAAACAGAGTCAATAACACCTGAGGAAAGAACCAAGGGGAGGGACAGATATAGGGAAGATAATCAAGTAGGTGATGGAGTCCAGGTGAGTGTCATGAGGCGCTGGTGCGCGTAACGATGGTGGCAGGTGTGCGTAATAATGAATAAACGGGCGACAACGAGCCCCAGAGAGGTGGAGCTGGAGTAGACATGACAAGCAGTCTTATGGCTTGGGGGTAGAAACTGTTAAGGAGCCTTTTGGTCCATTTTCCGTGCGGTAGCAGAGAGAACAGTCTATAACTTGTGTGACTGGAGTCTTTGACAATCTTTGGGCCTTCCTCTGACACCGCCTAGTATATACTGTAGGTCTTGGATGGCAGGAAGCTTGGCACCAGTGATGCACTGGGCTGTTCGCACTACCCTCTGTAGTGCCTTACGGTCAGATGCCGAGCAGTTGCCATACCAGGCGGTGATGCAACCCGTCAGGATGCTCTCGATGGTGAGGCTGTAGTACTTTAACTCTTTGGTCACGTAAACCATTTGTTCTCCCTACTGTTCACTGTGTCCCCTAAATCAGGTAGGCACATTCCTTCATATGATGTGGGAGTGCCCTGCAGTTAAATGCTTCAGGGGGAAAAAATAACAACATGAATTTGAAAGTGCATGAATGTAAATATTCAATGCTTTGCATCTACTACGGTATGTTACTTGAGGATGATAGGTCCTTGAATCTGTCAATCAATCAGAGACGATAACTACTGACAGGCAGCACTGAAACAACAACAACAACAAAAAAAGGGTGGGAGGGTGGTTGTCAAAACATCCTCGGTTGACAAGTAACCTTCAATGTTTTGGGGGTAAAGGGGGGGGTATTTAGTGGATAAGTGGTGGGGGGTGGAGGGGCAGGTGGGCAGATAGAGATATGGAGTGTGTTGCTAAGCAGGGTGGGGGTGGGTGGTGGGGGGATGAGGAATCGGAGGTGTAGGCACACTTCTTCTTGTTTATTTTTCTTTATCGGTTGTATATTTGAAAGAAAAATCCAGTAATGTGATCACTATGATCATCTTAGTTCACGGGTAAATGTTAAATAAACTGAATATATGAGTTGATATTAATATTGTAGCTGTAAAAAAAAATGCCAAAACAATTTGAGAGAGAAACATATTGAAAAAGAAAGAAAGATGAGTATTGCAGGGTCGGTGGTGGTAAAAGAGCAAGAGGCCAAGGTGCTGCCTACCAGTCTGAGCTCCTGATTTTCTGCTGATGGGAGCTACGTCCTCAAGCCATCTGCTTCCAGCCCACTGTGGGGATAGCTACCTGTCAGCTTCAATGTGCTCACTGAGCAGAAAGGGAGACGTTGCTGCGGCAGAACTTTCTCTCTTTACTCGCTCTCTTCTCCCCCCTTGTCTCTCTCACTCTCCCTCTACCTCTCTCACTCTCCCTCTACCACCCTCCCTCTCCCTCTGCCACCCTCCCTCTCCCTCTGCCACCCTCCCTCTCCCTCTGCCACCCTCCCTCTCCCTCTGCCACCATCCCTCTCCCTCTGCCACCCTCCCTCCCTCCCGCTCCCCCCGTCTCTCTCACTCCCTCTTCCTCTCTCCCGCTCCCTCTCCCACCCTCCCTCTCCCACCCTCCCACTCTCCCTCTCCCCCTCCCACTCTCCCTCTCCCCTGCCCTTCACGCTCAGCCCTGCAAACTGAACATGACTGCTGCTGCAGATAAGACAGACGCCCGGACTGCTCCACAGACAAACACAGAGCCACGCGAGGAGGTGCCATTCTGGCGCCAGGCATCAGGCTAGACATCTTGCTGAGCTCCATCCGAAGAACCAGACCGGCTGCCAAGGTGTTGAAGCAGGGAGTACCTTCACTCTGAGCTGGAGTTGGGCTCTGAAGACTTAGCAGACTGAAACGTAAGCAAACAGCCCACAGGCAGGCTTCCTTGGAATCGACTAAACAGAACTCATCCGCATGTGTGCCTGCTGCACCGATAACGCTTCCCAAACACAAGTAAACAAGCAGGAAAAAGTAACAAGTTGTTTCACAAAGGCATCTATCTACCCCCTCTCAATATGTACATTCAAAGCATGAAAAGATGTGTCGTATACTACTAGTGGTGAAAATGTACTGTAAGATCTGGACTCTGGTCATTGCCTGTCTGAAAGTGGAGCAGTTCCTGCCCTCAATGGGGTTATAGAACTGAAATAACATGGAAGAACTGTCAAAGGGCGGCAGGTAGCCTAGTGGTTAGAGTGTAGGGGCGGCAGGTAGCCTAGTGGTTAGAGTGTAGGGGTGGCAGGTAACCTAGTGGTTAGAGTGTAGGGGCGGCAGGTAGCCTAGTGGTTAGAGTGTAGGGGTGGCAGGTAACCTAGTGGTTAGAGTGTAGGGGCGGCAGGTAGCCTAGTGGTTAGAGTGTAGGGGCGGCAGGTAGCCTAGTGGTTAGAGTGTAGGGGCGGCAGGTAGCCTAGTGGTTAGAGTGTAGGGGCGGCAGGTAGCCTAGTGGTTAGAGTGTAGGGGCGGCAGGTAGCCTAGTGGTTAGAGTGTAGGGGCGGCAGGTAGCCTAGTGGTTAGAGCGTTGAACTATTAACCGGAATGTTGCTAGATTGAATCCCAGAGCTGACAAGGTAAAAATATGTTGTTCTGCCGCTGAACAAGGCAGTTACTATTCCCAGGCCATCATTGAAAATAAGAATTTGTTTTTAACTGACTTGCCTAGTTAAATAAAGGTAAAAAAAATACATTTAATTAAAAATTTAAAAAAGGCCGAAGCCAAAACAGGTGTATTAAAAATGACAGGGACAGTTTCCAGTTCAATTTCTACATTATTCATAGAACCCTAAGACTTTCTATAATGACAACATTTCCTCAACTGTCTTTCTGTCATTTCCTGGTTGCTTAAATTCTAATAGTTAGCCTAATTTCAGTTTATGTGATAAAACAAGCAAGTAAAGTGAAGAAAATCATTGTACCATCTAAACCTCTGTGAAATATACTTTCATTAACCCCCCAAAATTGTATTTTCAGCTGTTTGAAGCTAGTGTACAAAACCTAAAGTAAAAGACATATAATTGAAACTTAAGAACTTAAAGCATAGATATAGTGCACATAGAACCAATCTACAGCTTTTTAGACTTGCGTTCAATGAGAATGGCAGATCTATAGCACACATTTCTATGTGAATTTGGTTGGGTAGCCTAAAAAGTTACACATTGCGGCTTTAAATGACAGCCCTCTTCATTCAATTTGCCAACACATGAAGACAGTAACGAGTGAGGAGACAAATTCGATATCATTCTATCAGTGCAGAGCCATAACTTCCTCTTGCTCAAGAGTGTTGACCTTTTCCCTTACAGGGTTCATCCCAAATGGCACCCTATTCTCTATTTACAGTAGCGTTCTACTGTTGACCAGAGTCTGGTGAAAGGTAGTGCACTATATAGGGAATAGGGTGCCATTTGAGACGCATTTGAGCTGAGGAACATGTGTCTGGCTAAATGCTGCTGTTCCAGAGTGTGGTAAGTGGATTAGGCAGCCGGGGAGAGAAGAGACATCAGTGACAGCAGCATCACATCTGTCATGCCTAAGAGGGGCCAGGTTGGTAAACTCTGCTAAGTGCTTGTTACTGTAAGGACTGCCTGGAGACAGACATAAGTTCTGCTCAGCATGATACAGTATGTCTACAGCAGAACAGGTAGCTCTGCAGCAAAACAGGTAGGCCTACAGCAGAACAGGTAGGCCTGCAGCAAAACAAGTAGGCCTGCAGCAAAACAGGTAGGCCTACAGCAGAACAGGTAGGTCTACAGCAGAACAGGTACGTCTACAGCAGAACAGGTAGGCCTACAGCAGAACAGGTACGTCTCCAGCAGAACAGGTAGGCCTACAGCAGAACAGGTAGGTCTACAGCAGAACAGGTAGGTCTACAGCAGAACAGGTAGGCCTACAGCAGAACAGGTAGGTCTACAGCAGAACAGGTAGAGCAAACAGACTCATTTCATTCACCACATACACATTTTGACTGCCGTATTGCAATGGTGACCTGGACACTGATAACTGGTCACTGGACAGCAAAACAATTTGCTGTTATCCTGCCATACATCATGTTCAGCTACGGGATATGTATCATTTCCATTTACCCTCAGGTGTTGAAATCCCTCAGGTGTTGGGAAATCGTGTTGGGAAATCGCTCAGGTGTTGGGAAATCGTGTTGGGAAATCGTGTTGGGAAATCGCTCAGGTGTTGGGAAATCGTGTTGGGAAATTGCTCAGGTGTTGGGAAATCGTGTTGGGAAATCGTGTTGGGAAATCACTCAGGTGTTGGGAAATCGTGCTGGGATATCGCTCAGGTGTTGGGAAATCACTCAGGTGTTGGGAAATCGTGTTGGGATATCGCTCAGGTGTTGGGAAATCGCTCAGGTGTTGGGGAAACGCTCAGGTGTTTGGCATGTCCAAAATATTGTTGTTGTTTTTGTTTTGCATTGTGTGAGCAAAAAAACGTTCAGCATTGATCCTCCAGTAAAGACAATGGACACTCCGTCCCAAGTTTTCATGTGGCTGTTTTCCAATTAGCTAAGAGAAAGCTGCAGCTGACAGATATGTTCAGGTAATGAGTGATTTAAAGAAGCAAGCGTACAAAAGGAACCGTAGATAACTCAGCCAGACGATTAGTCAAAGCCTTCAGCTCCAAGTCAATTCTGGTTAACAGACAGATGGATGGACAGATGGACGGACAGATGGACATGCTGCTTTAAATTAAACAATATGACCACACGGGAAAGGCTATGGATTTTCATGTAAGGAAGGGGATTTTAAGAGAGAAAAGCCCTTTGTTACAAGCTTAAATGTGTCAAAAAATAATACATTTATGCATTGCTGTGTATACGCTTATGAGCCAGACAGGCTCTGGTTTGCCAATCTGTGTCTGTCATTAACGCATATCGTTTTACGAACTCTACATGCAGGCAGTGTAATAGATTATAATCAGCCCTCCGTAGCGGAGTTAGCCTGGTGTATAGGAAAGTCATCAGGTACCTCAGCCCTGTCCAGTAGATGGAGGGAGTTGATAGGACCCGTGTGTGAATTACACCACGTTAATGATGACTCTACAGCAGGGTGTCACTGTCCATTTGAGATTAGGCATTAGCCACTAGCCATCAGCCAGGCAAGGGGAACACATTAAGGCTGATGTTATTAAACCTAATGACTTCCAAATGATAGCACACTGTTATTAATGCTAGCATGAATTTATCCTAGATGTTGTAGGCCTAAAGAAATGTCATATGATGGAATACTTGTATTGATTACATGTACTTCAAACGTGCAAATATTCCATGATGGTACTAATATGAATCTATTTTAGTGTGCAATGTTACATAATTTTGGGTGGGGGCCACGGGAGGTTGGTGACACCTTAATTGATAATGACTGGAAGGTAATTAGTGGAATGGTATCAAATACATCAAACCAGGTGTTTGATTTTGTTTCCATTTGCTCCGTTCCAGCTATTATTATGAGTCGTTCTCCCCTCAGAAGCCTCCTGTGATGGGGGGGAAACAAATGATTTACAGTAGGCATTTATTTCAATCCAAAGACTAAGCTACCCAGCGTACACTGCGTTTCCTTCTGACCACTTTGCGGTGTGAGCATGCAACTCCATCTGACAGGGTCGTCACTAGTTACCACGGACACAAAGTCATAAAACAAATCAAATCAAAATCAATTGTTGATGTGTCACATAAGCCGAATGCAACTGGTGCATACTTCACAGTGAAATGCTTGTTTTCGAGCCTTTCCAACGGTGCAGATTTAAAAAAAAAAAAATAGAAACACAAGAGAAGTAAAATAATACAGGAGAATAAAAAAAAAAAAAATCACATTTTACCGTGAAATGCTTACTTACAAGCCCTTAACCAACAATGCAGTTCAAGAAATAGAGTTAAGAAAATATTTACAAAATATGTTAGTGATTTTTTTGTTGTTGTTATATAATATAGATAATAAACAGCGAGTAGCAACAGTGTAAAAACAAAGGGGGGGTCAATGTAAATAGTCCGGGTGGCAATTTGATTAATTGTTCACCAGTCTTATGGATTGGGGGTAGATGCTGTTAAGGAGCCTTTTGGTCCTAGACTTAAGCACTCCGATACCGCTTGCTGTGCAGTAGCGGAAAGAACAGTGTATATGCTTTGAGTACATGTCCTGGTAATCCGTCTGGCCCAGAGGCTTTGTGAATGTTGACCTTTTTAAAGGTCTTGCTCACATTGGCTACAGAGAGAGTGATCAAACAGTCGTCCGGAACAACTGGTGCTCGCATGCATGCCTCAGGGATGCTTGCCTCGAAGCGAGCATAAAACGCATTTGGCTCATCTGGTAGGCTCGTGTCACTAGGTAGCTCGCGGTTTTATCAAATTGACGTCAAAAGTAGATTTTGGGGGGATTTTAGCTAACCTTAACCATTTTCCTAACCTTAACCTAATTCTACTAACCTACTAGCCTTAATTATTCTAAACCGATGCCTGTGTTCTCCTAAACCTGCTACAAAAAGTACATTTTGACAAAAGCTCTATCCCTTCTAGACAAAACCATCACTTTGCTGGCGCTAACCAGGTTTGCTAACAATAACAACATCACATTAGCAGAGCTTGGATTCATTTATTGACACCAAAGAAATCGGCTCCAACAGCAGTTAGTAAAGAAAAGAAAAGGAAGAAGATGGAAAAGATTATTGAGGTGAAAGAGTGAGGATAAAAACCTGTATCCCATCTAGACATGACCCAGCAGAAGCTGTCAGAAGGAGTGCGAATTAGTGTAACAGATGTATATCGTACTCTCCTTGCGTTGTGTTTTCTCCTAATAACTCACATCAGCCAGTGGTCCCAGTTGAGCATCATTTATTCCTGTTGTTAAATGAGAAACAGCACGGTAGTTGTGCAGGGCTTAATGATACTGATGGCTGTCGATGGCAAAAGCTGTAGCATGAAGACAACTGTGTTAGCAGTCGGCTTATGTGACCATTACAACGGTGTATGCTAGCTAACACTTATCTACAGCAATCATATGCCAAAGCACATTCCATAAAGCCCCTCAATCCCTAACAGGTACCATATACCCACACATGTATAAATCAGTAACGTACAGCAAACTTGTACACATTGTAAAATATAAAATATAAAACAGTATTCAGAACGTGACCTACCCCTTGCATCACATTTTCATACTGGGAAGACCTGACGTTCGCGATCTCCCCGTATCTGCAAGCGGGGCCAATCACAACACACCTTATTGTCATCAGTTGAACCAACCAATACGAATGCTTGAACATTAAGTACACATTGCTTTAGAGGCAAGTGGAAACATAACCAACCCTGTTACATTAGGAACAAGTTCATCAAAACTGTCACTCATTACATTTTACCAGACGCTCTTATCCAGAGCAACTTACAGTAGTGAATGCATACATTTCATACATTTCTTTTTTCTTCCCGTACTGGTCCCCCGTGGGAATCGAACCCACAACCCTGGCGTTGCAAACACCATGCTCTACCAACTGAGCCACACGGGACCACAAGTCAAGTATGGACAGCAGATCGCAAGACAGGTGCATGTGTAAGTGTACTATACATGTACTATACATGTTTGTACAGGAGGGTATGAAGAACTAACAATTTTTCTAGACAGATCCTAGACAATCAATCACATTTATTTATAAAGCCCTTCTTACATCAGCTGATGTCACAAAGTGCTGTACAGAAACCCAGCCTAAAACCACCAAACAGCAAGCAATGCAGGTGTAGAAGCACGGTGGCTAGGAAAAACTCCCTAGAAAGGCCAGAACCTAGGAAGAAACCTAGAGAGAAACCAGGCTATGAGGGGGTGGCCAGTCCTCTTCTGGCTGTGCCGGGTGGAGATTATAACAGAAGCCAATAGGCTTTTGTTGTGTCTGTGGTCCAGTCTGTGCAACCCCCAACTCACCTCTTATAGTATAATAATGCACTTGTAGCAAGTCAACAATGTGTGTCTGTGTGTGTAAAGTTTCCAGGTTGCAGCTGCTGAAGGTGATAAGAGGCAGGGTTGTAAAAATGTGTCCAGTTCTTTAATTTTCCAATTGCTTATTTTCCACATCTCCACATACTAGGCCTACACGAGATATGAAATGGTGTAATAACTGCCTCTCATTATATTCAAACGAACACTACATTTAGAGTGAGTATTTCAATGTTTTTTTTTCTTCCCCATGTCTCCTAATTCTTACATTTACATTTTAGTCATTTTAGCAGACACTCTTATCCAGAGCAACTTACAGTACTGAATGCATACATTTCATACATTTTTCCCCCCATACTGGTCCCCCATGGGAATCGAACCCACAACCCTGGCGTTGCAAACACCATGCTCTACCAACTGAGCCACACGGGACCCTTCTTCCCCATTTTTCCTAATTCTTCTTCCCCTTGTCTCCTAATTCTTCTTCCCCATGTCTCCTAATTCTTGTTGTCAGGTGTGGATCCCAAATCAGTGCTCGGTGTTTTCTTCAAGCAAGGCCAGTGTACTAAAGGGGATAAATGCAAGTTCTCCCACGACCTGACACTTGAGAGGAAATGTGAAAAGCTCCGTCTGTACGTCGAAATTGGAGAGATGAAGACCTGGAAAAAGGTAACACTGTATTCTCTCAACCTTCTAATCATAGGTCTGTTGTTGTGGACTATGTCATCACGTTTCTGGTGATACATTTACATGAATCGGCTGTTGTGTAGATACCATGGATAACTGGGATGAGAAAGAAGCTTGAGGAAGTCGTAAACAAGAAACATGGACTGGCAAAGAAGACGAAAGACAAAAATCAAAAAACCCAGATTGTACGTATCAACTTACAAATTACTGGTAGGCTAAATATTGTAACGTTGCTTGATACATGCTTATTGCAAACCATTGCTACAACGTTTGTTAAATATTGTAATATTTATTTAATTAACCAGGTAGGCCAGTTGAGAATAAGTTCTCATTTACAACTGCGACCTGGCCAAGATAAAGCAAAGCAGTGCGACACAAACAACAACACAGAGTTACACATGGAATTAACAAACATACAGTCAATAAAACAATAGATAAAAAGTCTATATACAGGGTGTGCAAATGGCGTGAGGAGGTAAGGTAATAAATAGGCCATAGTAGCGAAGTAATTACAATTTAGCAAATTAACACTGGAGTGATAGATGTGCAGATGATGATATGCAAGTAGTGATACTGGTGTGCAAAAGAGCAGAAAAGTAAATAAAACAATATGGGGATGAGGTAGTTGGGTGGGATATTTACAGATGGGCTGTGTACAGCTGCAGCGATCGGTTAGCTGCTCAGATAGCTGATGTTTAAAGTTAGTGAGGGAGATATAAGTCTCCAACTTCAGCGATTTCTGCAATTCGTTCCAGTCATTGGCAGCAGAGAACTGGAAGGAAAGGCGGCCAAGGGAGGTGTTGGCTTTGGGGGTGACCAGAGAGATATACCTGCTGGAGCACGTGCTATGGGTGGGTGTTGTTATGGTGACCAGTGAGCTGAGATAAGGCGGAGCTTTACCTAGCAAAGACTTATAGATGACCTAGAGCCAGTGGGGCTGGCGATGAATATGTAGCGAGGGCCAGCCGACGAGAGCATACAGGTCGCAGTGGTGGGTGGTATATGGGGCTATAAAACAATGATAACTATCCTAAAAAACAGTATACAAGGCATAATGGTCACCAAATTGAACCAGAACTCAAACGTAAACGGAGACTTACCGGTCTTGTGTATTACCAGTCTTGTGTCTTACCGGTCTTGCATGTAAAATAAGTATTCTGTCCTTAATGGGACTTACTGGATAAATAAAGGTGAAATGCAAATATTGTAACAATACTTTTTTTTTAAACGCTTGTTTGCTGGGGGATATTTAGTCGTAGGGGATATTTAGCCAGTTGACTGAAGTATTGTGTTTCCCCCATAGGTGTGTAAGTACTTCCTTTGTGCCATAGAAAACAACAAGTATGGTTGGTTCTGGGTCTGTCCCGGGGGAGGAATCAACTGTATGTACCTCCATCCTCTTCCTGCCAGGTTCATCAAGAAGAAGGAAGAGAATCTCACTGGAGGAGCTGATCGAGAATGTGGTAGGTTGATCATTCCCACAGAAATAGAATCTATGTAATTTTGTTTCTATGATCATTCCCATAAAAATATAATCTATGTCATTCTGTTTCTATGATCATTCCTACAGAAATATAATCTGTGACATTCTGTTTCTACGATCATTACCATAGAAATAGATTCTACTTCATTCTGTTTCTGTGATCATTACCAAAGAAATAGAATCTGACATTCTGTTTCTATGATCATTACCATAAAATTAGAATCTGTCATTTTGTTTCTATGACCATTACCATAGAAATAGAATCTGTCATTCTGTTTCTATGAGCATTACCATAGAAATAGAATCTATGTCATTCTGTTTCTATGATCATTCCTAATGTAATGGAGGAAGAGTTGTGAAATGAAATTGACTGTAGCTAACTCTTTTTATTATAACAAGTTTCATGAATAAGCCTTTATAAATGCTTGTAAAATGCTTATTAATAGTTTATAAATAGTTTATTCATGCTTATTCATAAATGTCCACCAACAACAATAACACTCGCGATCAGCCCTGGGTCCAGACTTCACCCGCATCACCCTGCAGACTTTCCTAGCCTGAAAGAGGAAGAGGAAGAGACAGGAGAGGATCGCTAAGGATGAGCGGGACATGGAGAGAAAGACGGATGACTTCTCACCTGGAAGGTCACTTGGGGTGAGTTCAGCTACCAGATTAAAATAAATGTTTCCTAGAAGGCTGAACATTGTCTGTAGCGACAGCCTATATGGCATGAAAATGTCTCGCTCTTTTCCAAGTGAGTGGTCGTGTTTGAGTTCCACTCTGACCTGGTGGATGATGATGAAGAGGCAGACGATACTAAATATGCCAAGGGTGATGATGATGAAGAGGCATACGATACTAAATATGCCAAGGGTGATGATGATGAAGAGGCAGACGATACTAAATATGCCAAGGGTGATGATGATGAAGAGGCAGACGATACTAAATATGCCAAGGGTGATGATGATGAAGAGGCAGACGATACTAAATATGCCAAGGGTGATGATGATGAAGAGGCAGACGATACTAAATATGCCAAGGGTGATGATGATGAAGAGGCAGACGATACTAAATATGCCAAGGGTGATGATGATGAAGAGGCAGACGATACTAAATATGCCAAGGGTGATGATGATGATGAAGAGGCAGACGATACTAAATATGCCAAGGGTGATGATGATGAAGAGGCAGACGATACTAAATATTCCAAGGGTGATGGTGACATTCATGAGGTAAATTTACTATCAATATCATGCCATGTATCAATATCATGCCATGTATCAATATCATGCCATGTATCAATGTCATGTCATGTGGAATGAAAACCGAGGTTATAAAGAAGAGCGTATCCTATTGTTGTTGTTATGTCTGTTATGGCATGAGTTTTTTGTCTTGACTATAGGCCTATTGAATGGTACAGTATTTTGGTTGTGTTTTTGACTATAGGCCTTTTGAACGATACAGTATTTTGGATGTGTTTTTGACTATTAGGCCTATTGAATGATATTTTGGATGTAATACGTCTGTTACTATTAAGATATTTATATGTGCTTCCCTGTCTTAGCTAGTAGATGCTGGAGACTTCCAGAACATTGATGTGGTCATGTTTGTTCCTAAAGGGGTGGATAATGGGATCCCAGTGGCATCAGCGGACCAGACCTCGGCCAGTTAAGGACACTGATGGTGAGCACACTTGTATAATCCGTCTTGATTACCTTTTCTACAGGATATCAGTCTAATAAAGTTTTTCTCAGAGAAACTGTACTACTTTTGAAATAAGG
This sequence comes from Salmo trutta, assembly GCF_901001165.1. Taxonomy (NCBI): domain Eukaryota; kingdom Metazoa; phylum Chordata; class Actinopteri; order Salmoniformes; family Salmonidae; genus Salmo; species Salmo trutta. The sequence goes on along the minus strand of NC_042976.1, from coordinate 4,538,053 downwards.
AACTGAAATAAGGAACTGTTGGCTTCCAATTACGTCACTTACTGTCTCCTGATGAGTATGTTAGAGGAGCTAGATGATATACGAACAGTAAAAACGGTCTAATCTAATACCATTTCCTGTTGTAATCATTTTATCTGACTAGGCGTAGTAATGTGGAGGGGAAGGGAGGGGAGGTCTGCTGGTTTCAATGATCTCTTCATCCGTTGATATTGTTGGCTCATGGCCTGCTCTACTCTGCCTCTCCCTGCTGAAAATAAACTTGAGAAGCGAGGCTTCAGGAGGAGTGGAGGAGAACGGAAGTGTACGAAGGAGGGAGAGGAGGACACGAAGAAGGACAGGGACATAGAAAGAGGTCCATGTAGACTTGAACCTGTTCACAGGAGAGGATCTGGATGAGTTAGAGAAGGAGCTCAACACTCGAGACCTTTTGAATTCCATGTACAATGGTACACAAGGCTTGAAGTGAATGGCTATGTCCAACAATTACAATAATAGTCTAGGCAAGGGGAATATCGCAGAACCCTCTTTGTTCCCTGTCTGCCATCTGAAAGACAAAAGATCCTTTTTTCCAGCAGAATTTATTAGAGGAATAGATGTTGGCAACTTTTACAAACTTTACAACAAATATTTGTTTTCCACCTTTTACAAATGAGTGTTTTACATGAATCTGATTTGTCTGCCCCTCTGTAATCACAGTTAAACAGGAGATTCTCATTCTTATTTTACTTGTCGATCTGCCATGTCTTTTCCTCCATACGGCTTTTAAACATGATCTAAACAAGTGGGAATGGCTTCAAAACTTAAATATTTATTGAGTTGTTTCAATCGATTCATGAGTATTTGTATTAATTTAAAGCAAGGTGTTTTACTCCTGGTGATTTTGATTTGCTGTTAATAAATTGTAGTCATGGCCTAAAATTGTCGACTAGGTGTTTCAGAAATACTGGCTTTTCTGACAGCTTAATTTAATTGTATACAGTAGCACTATCTGTTTGTAATATTTCGGGTTAATACTGAGTTTCCTTTCCCTACAGAGATCTCATTGGATTTAAATAATCCGTATACCTGTATCAGGATGAAAATGTATAGAATGTTGAATGAATATGTGTGTTGTTGACTAATTCAAAACAGACTCACTCACAACAGGTCTGAATTCTAGAGGATTCCAGAAAACAGATTCTAGAAGACATAGTGACAGCCAGACCGGGGAATGACTGTAAATCAGGTTCTAGAAGACATAGTGACAGCCAGACAGGGGAATGACTGTAAATCAGGTTCTAGAAGACATAGTGACAGCCAGACCGGGGAATGACTGTAAATCAGGTTCTAGAAGACATAGTGAAAACCAGACCAGGGAATGACTGTACATTAGGTTCTAGAAGACATAGTGACAGCCAGACCGGGGAATGACTGTAAATCAGGTTCTAGAAGACATAGTGACAGCCAGACCGGGGAATGACTGTAAATCAGGTTCTAGAAGACATAGTGACAGCCAGACCGGGGAATGACTGTAAATCAGGTTATAGAAGACATAGTGACAGCCAGACAGGGGAATGACTGTAAATCAGGTTCTAGAAGACATAGTGACAGCCAGACCGGGGAATGACTGTAAATCAGGTTCTAGAAGACATAGTGACAGCCAGACAGGGGAATGACTGTAAATCAGGTTCTAGAAGACATAGTGACAGCCAGACCGGGGAATGACTGTAAATCAGGTTCTAGAAGACATAGTGAAAACCAGACCAGGGAATGACTGTACATTAGGTTCTAGAAGACATAGTGACAGCCAGACCGGGGAATGACTGTAAATCAGGTTCTAGAAGACATAGTGACAGCCAGACCGGGGAATGACTGTAAATTAGGTTCTAGAAGACATAGTGACAGCCAGACCGGAGAATGACTGTAAATCAGGTTCTAGAAGACATAGTGACAGCCAGACCGGGGAATGACTGTAAATCAGGTTCTAGAAGACATAGTGACAGCCAGACCGGGGAATGACTGTAAATCAGGTTCTAGAAGACATAGTGACAGCCAGACCGGGGAATGACTGTAAATCAGGTTCTAGAAGACATAGTGACAGCCAGACCGGGGAATGACTGTAAATCAGGTTCTAGAAGACATAGTGACTGTAAATCAGGTTCTAGAAGACATAGTGACAGCCAGACCGGGGAATGACTGTAAATCAGGTTATAGAAGACAGTGACAGCCAGACTGGGGAATGACTGTAAATCAGGTTCTAGAAGACATAGTGACAGCCAGACCGGGGAATGACTGTGTAAATCAGGTTCTAGAAGACAGTGAAAACCAGACCGGGGAATGACTGTAAATCAGGTTCTAGAAGACAGTGAAAACCAGACAGGGGAATGACTGTAAGTCAGGTTCTAGAAGACATAGTGCCAGCCAGACCGGGGAATGACTGTAAATCAGGTTCTAGAAGACAGTGAAAACCAGACAGGGAATGACTGTAAATCAGGTTCTAGAAGACATAGTGACAGCCAGACCGGGGAATGACTGTAAATCAGGTTCTAGAAGACATAGTGACAGCCAGACAGGAGAATGACTCTGTAAAACAAGACCTCTGGGTGAACAGTTAGCACTGTAGCTGTGATTTGTCTATTGAGGATAATAAATCAAGTTTGATTTGAGCCGGATGACCAATCCATAGAGAGAAGCTGATGTAAGGATGAATGAATGCCATTACATGCCACCTCTAATTCTGGTTTGACTTTTACACTGAGAATTTAAAGGAGAACGGTGAGATGAGCTGAGGTGTTATCTACCGACTGGGCAACAGACGTCAATTCAACCTCTATTCCACGTTTGTTCTGCGTCATTTCATTGAAATGACGTGGAAACAACCTTGATTTAACCAGTGTGTGCTCAGTGGTTAAGGTGACAGAAAGGAGCTGAGGTGATTTCTGAAATACTCACATTAGTCTATCTTTGTGTACTAAATGGTTTTAACTTCCTTCTCACTAATATACTAAGATGAATTGTAAATTGCAGATATAATCTCTAAAATGTTTTGTTTTATACTGTCTGTCATTTATTCACTTTTGAGAACGAGACAGACATTATTTTATGCTTGGTTTTACATTTTAGCCTATACAGTAGTTGAAAGTTGGCCATCTTGTTTTGATGGAGCTTGGCTTCATTACCCCCGAGCATCTATCCTATGGTAGGGCTTGGCATCATTACCCCCGGGCATCTATCCTATGGTAGGGCTTGGCATCATCACCCCCGGGCATCTATCCTATGGTAGGGCTTGGCATCATTAGCCCCGGGCATTTATCCTATGGTAGGGCTTGGCATCATTACCCCCGGGAATCTATCCTATGGTAGGGCTTGGCATCATTACCCCCGGGAATCTATCCTATGGTAGGGCTTGGCATCATTACCTCCGGACGTCTATCCAATGTCCTATGATTATGCCCTTTGAAACGGGCCAGTAGTCTTTTGTCATTAGTAAATGTGCCCATGTAGCCAGGCAGTCAGTCAGATACCAACACAATCATTAGTCTACGTCCCAAAATAGTGCAACGCTTCTGACCAGGCCCTTAATTTTGACTAGGTTCCATAGGGCTCTGGTCAAAAGTAGTGCACTATTTATGGAGTAGAATGCCATTTGGGATCCAAACAATGAACACATTCATGCTGCGTCACATGGTCACAAAAACCAGAAAGCCACAAGCATGACTGCCCTGGTCCACAATACAAAAGACAGATTGTTTTTTCAATGAAAACGAGAAGGCCTCACTCCTTTAATCTGTAAATACTGTAGTCGTTGGCTGGGCTGAGGCTCGCTCGGTCAGTCATGCTCTGAACGCTGCCTGCAACTATGTATTCAGGAAAGAATAAGCCTTTCTAAATTATTACATTTAACGAGTAACTTCATGACTAAAAGTACATTCCGCACATAAGAAACCACTGAGACAAATCTACTAATAATCCTGAAGAAAGGTACAAATCTCCTTTCTGCTATTCATAAATAACATTGGGCATTCTGTTGTCATAACCTCCTATATTCTGTACAGAGACTGTATATGATGTTAAACTCCTATATTCTGTACAGAGACTGTATATGATGTTAAACTCCTATATCCTGTACAGAGACTGTTTATGATGTTAACCTCCTATATTCTGTACAGAGACTGTACATGATGTTAAACTCCTATATCCTGTACAGAGACTGTATATGATGTTAACCTATATTCTGTACAGAGACTGTATATGGTGTTAAATGTTTGTCCAATATTGTAATTCAATCATCTATACAAGCAGAGGGCAGTGTCTGACAAGCACAACACATAAACCATTTAACCTACTGTACCTTATCCTTAACCATCATTACTGCTAACCTCCTCCATCCCTCCATCCCTCCATCCCTCCATCCCTCCATTACTTCTAACCCCCTCCATACCTCCATTACTTCTAACCCCCTCCATCCCTCCATCCCTCCATCCCTCCATCCCTCTATCCCTCCATCCCTCCATTACTTCTAACCCCCTCCATCCCTCCATCCCTCCATCCCTCCCTCCATCCCTCCCTCTATCCCTCCCTCCATCCCTCTCTCCATAACTTCTAACCCCCTCCATCCATCCCTCTCTCCATCCCTCTCTCCATCCCTCTCTCCATCCCTCCCTCCGTCCCTCTCTCCATCCCTCTCTCCATCCCTCTCTCCATCCCTCCCTCCATCCCTCCCTCCATCCCTCCCTCCATTACTTCTAACCTCCTCCATCCCTCTCTCTATCCCTCTCTCCATCCCTCTCTCCATCCCTCCCTCCATCCCTCTATCCATACCTCCCTCCATCCCTCCCTCCATCCCTCCCTCCATTACGTCTAACCTCCTCCATCCCTCCCTCTGTTACTTCTAACCTCCTCCATCCCTCCCTCCGTTACTTCTAGCATCCCTCCATCCCTCCCCCAATACTCCTGCCTTTAGGGGTCTGTTCAGGTCAAAAGTAGTGCACTATGTAATGAGTAGGGTGCTCTTTGGCCCTGGCTAAAAGTAGTACACTATTTAGAGTGAAGTTGTATGACACTCAGACATGGCCAAATATGAGTGAAATATCCCCGGCGTTAGTCATCTATAATTGTCAAGCAGCAAGGATTTGGTGGATTTAGACAGGCTTTAGTCAAATGACTCACAGCTATTACAAAACAGGCTCTAAATAACTACCTTTGTGCCCACTGTGTCCAAAAATAGTCTGGAGTGCTATTTGAGGGGAAAATGAATATACTTTGTACTACAGAGATTGAATTGAATTTCCCTCGTCTCATTCAAGTACTGTATGTGTATTACAGACTGGGTCAGGGAGAGGTTGAAAATGTCAGTGAAGACACTTGCCAGTTTGTCTGTGCATGTTCTGAGTACACGTCCTGGTAATCCGTCTGGCCCTGCGGCCTTGTGAATGTTGACCTGTTTAAAGGTCTTCCTCACATCGGCTAAGGAGAGCGTGACCACACAGTCGTCCGGAACAGCTGGTGTTCTCATGCATGCCTTAATATCAAACTCGAACGTAATCTGGAAATATAAATACAATTTCAAATCATGAAGATATTTAGACATGGAGAAAATACTGAATCTTGCCTAATCATTATTTGTTGAGATAATGAGGGGGCTGGGTCATTCACAAGAATGTGTACGACACCATTCTGTCACTCAAGGCTTTTCTGTCAAATGGCACATCCTTCTCTCTTACCGCGGATATTTGAAATATCCATAGGATTTACTAATATTTTCATCATGGACTACATGCAAAGTTAGCTACAGCTTTCAAATACCAGTGTTATCCTGAATACAGCTACTGGTATAGAGACAGCTCTGTCTTCTGTGGCTAAAGCAGTCTGGGCTGCTTGAAGCTGACTGGGAAGGATTATTTTAAAAGTGTTTCAGTCTGCCGTGATTCACTACATTTAAGATAGCTACCATGTACATGCGTTATTTTCTCAACAGTATCAAAAAGTTGTTTTCATTGCTAGCTATTGCTCGCTATATTAGCTAGCTAGCTACACAGTTGCACACAGGTACCGTTATAGCTTGCTTCGTCCCACCACGAGCCATTATTTACAGATGGCTTGTTGCGGGATGAAGCAAAGTTAAGACAGCTAGCTGCAGTGGCGACCCGTCATTAAGGGTGACCCGTCATTAAGGGTGACCCGTCATTCAGGGTGACCCGTCATTCAGGGTGACCCGTCATTCAGGGTGACGCGTCATTGAGCACCACCCGTTTCGCTAAAATAATTATTATAATAATGATACTTTTTTTGTTGCCTGTTTTGCATGTTATTTTGGCACTAAATACGTGTCACATATCAGTTTGAACACAATGTAAAACAAATAATAGTAATTTAGTTAATAAAGCCGCATACAAACATGGTCTCTTTTTGGCTTTTATGAGTAAGGCAGCTCCAAAATGCAGGTGTTTCAGCCTAGCTCAGTGCTTTCTGTGGTGGTGGGGCAGCCAGCAGAAAATACAGAGCGTAAGGGTTGGTCATGTTCTCTAGTTCTGTTGTGATTGGCTCAGTGATCTGTCATTCATGGGGACACTACATCACCGCAAAATCTATGGGGAGAGCTCGAAAATTCAAGCCCCTTTAGGTGCTGCCATAGAGTTACATTAGAAGTGCCCATCCAAGAAGGCTCAAGGTCATTGGCCACAGATAAAATGACATCAAATCACATTATATCCACCGTAGCTTTGATTAGACTGATCATGTCAACATCATACTTTCAAAATCTTAGCTAGCTAAGCTAAGTCATCATCATGAATAATGTCGAAAATTTACTGGCAAATCCTTTTCAATCCTTGGCATATGAAGAGAAATTATAAATAAAACGTTTTGGTGCTCATCGGCCATTGGACATAAACATTACACAACAAGATGGAAAATACTAACTGTATGTTGTTTAATATGCTGTTAGTAGCCCATGTGCCTCACCCTAATAATTTGGCTGCTTTCCCCCTCATAACTTAGCCTACTGTTCTGACTTGGTGGTGCACATGTAGCCTATAGCCTGTTTTAGACAAATGTAATCATTGAATATTGTAAGAACTTTCATTGTCTGCTTATGTGCCCCCTTTATTTATCCTACGGTTCTGACTTGGTGTACAGGGAGAACACTGTAAGAATGGCCCATGTTCTGAATTCTATTGCTATATTTAGCTATATTGACTATGTCCGTCCTAGCTCGCTCAATCAAAATTACGCATTGCCTCTTATCCACTTGTCGTCCCCTTATGCCATAGTTTGTACGTCTCAATTGTCATTAGAAACCACATTTGTTTAAGCAAGTCAGCCATATCAGCTATGTTTTTTTAAAGGCAGTTAATGAGGCTGTATGAACTGTTTCGCTGCCAGACAAGGCTCATAACCTGAACCAAAGTTACTCAAAGGATCTTATAATATGGGCCTAGATCTATATATTGTTTTTAACTTGTGTGTGTTTTTTTTTAAGTCTTTTAAGTGTTTCCTAAATGTAAGCAACTATTTTTAGCACTTGAAGTTAATAAAGTATTTTATTGTTGAAATGTGTTTGTATTTTTTTTTTTTTGACGCACTACCTCACTGCTTTAGAACATGGCTACATTCACATGTGTTCCAATGTGAATTCTTTAAGAGATGGATCTAAGGTCTAAGACTGTGAACGATGTATACGATGAAAAATCCACTATTTCAAATATTGGAACATAAGACTGAAAAGAGACAGTGGGTCACAAAAGTACCTGAATGAATGTCCATACAGGGAGCAACGGGGAGGGGGTAGGAGAATGTCCAGAGGGGTAGCAGCTGAAGGGGTAGAAGAATATCCATAGGGGTAGTAGCAGAAGGGGTAGAATATCCATAGGGGTAGCAGCAGAAGGGGTAGAATATCCATAGGGGTAGCAGCCGAAGGGGTAGAATATCCATAGGGGTAGCAGCAGAAGGGGTAGAATATCCATAGGGGTAGCAGCAGAAGGGGTAGAATATCCATAGGGGTAGCAGCAGAAGGGGTAGAATATCCATAGGGGTAGTAGCAGAAGGGGTAGAATATCCATAGGGGTAGCAGCAGAAGGGGTAGAATATCCATAGGGGTAGCAGCAGAAGAGGTAGAATATCCATAGGGGTAGTAGCAGAAGGGGTAGATTATCCATAGGGGTAGCAGCAGAAGGGGTAGAATATCCATAGGGGTAGCAGCAGAAGGGGGAGAATGTCCATAGGGGTAGTAGCAGAAGGGGTAGCATATCCATAGGGGTAGCAGCAGAAGGGGTAGAATGTCCATAGGGGTAGCAGCAGAAGGGGTAGAATATCCATAGGGGTAGCAGCAGAAGGGGTAGAATATCCATAGGGGTAGCAGCAGAAGGGGTAGCATATCCATAGGGGTAGCAGCAGAAGGGGTAGAATATCCATAGGGGTAGCAGCAGAAGGGGTAGAATATCCATAGGGGTAGCAGCAGAAGGGGTAGAATATCCATAGGGGTAGCAGCCGAAGGGGTAGAATTTCCATAGGGGTAGCAGCAGAAAGGGTAGAATGTCTATAGGGGTAGTAGCAGAAGGGGTAGAATGTCCATAGGGGTAGCAGCAGAAGGGGTATACCGACCCGTAGCACTCACGTCTGTAGCCATGAAGTGCTTTGAAAGGCTGGTCATGGCTCACATCAAAACCATTATCCCAGAAACCCTAGACCCACTCCAATTTGCGTACCGCCCTAACAGATCCACAGATGATGCAATCTCTTTTGCACACCACACTACCCTTTCCCACCTGGATAAAAGGAACACCTATGTGAGTATGCTCAGCGTTCAACACCATAGTGCCCTCAAAGCTCATCAATAAGCTGAGGACCCTGGGACTAAACACCTCCCTCTGCAACTGGATCTTGGACTTCCTTAAGGGCCGTCCCCAGGTGGTGAGGGTAGGTAACAACATATCCACCACGCTGATCCTCAACACGTGGGCCCCTCAGGGGTGCGTGCTCAGTCCCCTCCTGTACTCCCTGTTCACTCATGATTGCACGTCCAGGCACGAATCCAACGCCATCATTAAGTTTGCCATTGACACAACAGTGGTAGGCCTGATCACCAACAACGACGAGACCGCCTATAGGGAGGAGGTCAGAGACCTGGCCATGTGGTGCCAGGACAAACAAACTCTCCCTCAACGTGATCAAGACAAAGGAGATTATTGTGAACTACAGTAAAAGGAGGGTCGAGTACGCCCCCATTCTCATTGGGCTGTAGTGGAGCAGGTTGAGAGGTTCAAGTTCCTTGGCGTCCACATCACCAACAAACTAGCATGGTCCAAACACACCAAGACAGTCGTGAAGAGGGCATGACAAAAGTCTCCCTCGGCATCGTTCTTCGACAAACACAGAAGGTTGTAATATTGAATTCAATAGATAAAAAAAACAGAGCGAGAGAGACTCCCAGTTCCTTAATGTTACCATTGGCTACAGCCAAAAACATGAAGTTACTGGCAGTCTCTCTCTCTCCTTCTGTCTCTAGTTTCTTCTATTGAATTATATGTAGCCTAATATTTAAACACATCATATTTTGGCTCTATATTCTATATGTAATAGTAATTAACCCTTAGGATGGGGGGGGACACTTATAGTTGCAATATAAGTAGTTAGGTGTCACGTCCTGACCAGTATAAAGGGTTATTGGTTATTGTAGTTTGGTCAGGACGTGGCAGGGGGTGTTTGTTTTATGTGGTTCGGGGTTTGTTGGGTTATGTCTTATGTAAGAGGGGTGTTTGTTTTATGTGTTCCGAGGTTTTTGGGTATTGTTCTGGTTTTGTATTTCTATGATTTTCTAGGTTGTGTATTTCTTTGTTGGCCTGGTATGGCTCTCAATCAGGAACAGCTGTACATCGTTGTTGCTGATTGGGAGTCATACGTAGGTAGCCCTTTTTTCATCAGTGGTTTGTGGGAAGTTGTTTTTGCACTGCTGTGCGTGAAATATAGCATGTGCTGTAGCATGGAAGCCTGAGAGGCAGCCACAATAAAAAAAAATTGGGGGGCACACAGGTAGTTTGGCTGGGCCAGGGTTGAGTCCCAAGCCAACTCCCCGTGCTTACCGGAGGCAGCATGATACTGGTCAGGCCCCGTGCTATGGGGTGATGCGCACGGCGTCGACGCCGAGCATTCACAGGCCAGTGTGCTCAGTGCCAGCGTCCCGCATTTGCCAGGGGGAAGCGGGCACCCAGCCAGTAGGGGTGGTGCCAGTCCTGCGCTCGAGACCGCCAGTGCGTCTCCACGGCCCAGTGTATCCTGTTCCAGCTCCTCGCACTAGCCTTGGGGTGCGTGTCTCCAGTCTGGTACCTCCACTACCAGCCCCACGCACCAGGCCTTCAGTGCGTCAGCCCAGTCCAGCTCGTCCTGCTTCTGCTCCTCGCACTAGCCCTGTGGTGCATGTCCTTAGGCTGCGCCTCCTAATCCAGCCCCACGCATCAGGCTTTCAGTGCGCAGTCCCCGTCCAGAGCTTCCGGCGACAGTAACCCGTCCAGAGCTTCCGGCAACAGTGCCTTGTCCAGAGCTTCCAGCAACAGTGCCTCGTCCAGAGCTTCCGGCAACAGTGCCTCGTACAGAGTGTCCGGCAACAGTGCCCCGTCCAGAGTGTCTGGCAACAGTGCCTCATCCAGAGCGTCCGGCGACAGTACCCGTCTAGAGATGGCCCACAGTCTGGAGCCTGCAGAAACGGCCCACAGTCCGGAGCCTGCAGAGACGGCCCACAGTCCGGAGCCTGCAGAGACGGCCCACAGTCCAGAGCCTGCAGAGACGGCCCACAGTCCGGAGCCTGCAGAGACGGCCCACAGTCCGGAGCCTGCAGAGACGGCCCACAGTCCGGAGCCTGCAGAGACGGCCCACAATCCGGAGCCTGCAGAGACCCACAGTCCGGAGCTTCCGGCAACAGTAACCCGTCCAGAGCTTCTGGCGACAGTGCCTCGTCCAGAGCTTCCGGCGACAGTGCCTCGTCCAGAGCTTCCGGCAACAGTGCCTCGTACAGAGTGTCCGGCAACAGTGCCCCGTCCAGAGCTTCCGGCAACAGTGCCTCGTCCAGAGCTTCCGGCAACAGTGCCTCGTACAGAGTGTCCGGCAACAGTGCCCCGTCCAGAGTGCCTGGCAACAGTGCCCCGTCCAGAGCGTCCGGCGACAGTACCCCGTCTAGAGATGGCCCACAGTTTGGAGCCTGCAGAGACGGCCCACAGTCCGGAGCCAGCAGAGACGGCCCACAGTCCGGAGCCAGCAGAGATGGCCCACAGTCCGGAGCCAGCAGAGACGCCCTACAGTCCGGAATCGGCGCAGCGAGAGTCGCCCTACAGTCCGGAACCTCCGCAGCCAGAGTCGCCCTGCAGTCCGGAACCGGCGCAGCCAGAGTCGCCCTACAGTCCGGAACCGGCGCAGCCAGAGTCGCCCTACAGTCCGGAGCCGGCGCAGCCAGAGTCGCCCTACAGTCCGGAGCCGGCGCAGCCAGAGTCGCCCTACAGTCCGGAGCCGGCGCAGCCAGAGTCGCCCTACAGTCCGGAGCCGGCGCAGCCAGAGTCGCCCTACAGTCCGGAGCCGGCGCAGCCAGAGTCGCCCTACAGTACGACGCAGCCAGAGTCGCCCTACAGTACGACGCAGCCAGAGTCACCCGTTGCGAGGGTCCCCAGTCCGGGGTCGACGGAGAGGGACCTCGCTCTAGAGACGTTATGTGAGTGGGGTGAGCCAGGGGTGGAGCGGGGTCTGCGTATCGCTCCTGAGCCACCTCCGTAGGGGGGAGTATTGGGAAGGGGGGGTGTTGCAGAAGCACCGTCGGTGACGGTGGCCACCCTCCCTTCCCTTCCATGTAGTTTTGGGATAATTTTTTTGGGGGGGTTGTTTTTGTGAGGTGCATCCGGGGTCTGCACCTTTGGGGGGGGGGGGGGTACTGTCACGTCCTGACCAGTATAAGGGGTTATTGGTTATTGTGGTTTGGTCAGGACGTGGCAGGGGGTGTTTGTTTTATGTGGTTCGGGGTTTGTTGGGTTATGTCTTATGTAAGAGGGGTGTTTGTTTTATGTGTTCCGAGGTTTTTGGTTATTGTTCTGGTTTTGTATTTCTATGATTTTCTAGGTTGTGTATTTCTTTGTTGGCCTGGTATGGCTCTCAATCAGGAACAGCTGTACATCGTTGTTGCTGATTGGGAGTCATACTTAGGTAGCCCTTTTTTCACCAGGTGGTTTGTGGGAAGTTGTTATTGCACTGCTGTGCGTTTGTGCGTTTTCTTGTTTTGTGTTTTCAGTGTTCTAATTAAAAGTTAAAATGAGCACTCAACCCGCTGCGCCTTGGTCCATTTCATACGACGACCGTTACAGAACTTCCCACCACCAACGGACCAAGCAGCGGGATAAGGAGCTAGAGAGGAGTTATTTTGAGTCGTGGACTTGGGAGGAGATTTTAGCCGGAGAGGGACCATGGAGGAAGGCTGGAGAGGACCGGGACTGTTATATTGGAACACGACTAGCATGGAAGCCTGAGAGGCAGCCCCAAGACATTTTTTGGGGGGGGCACACAGGTAGTTTGGCTGGGCCAGGGTTGAGCCCCAACCCTGGCCCAGTGTTGTGGTGTATCTCTTGTCGTGATGTGTATTTTGTCCTATATTTGTATTTTTAATCCCAGGCCCACGTCATCGCAGGAGGCCTTTTGCCTTTTGGTAGGCCTTCATTGTAAATAAGAATTTCTGACTTGCCTAGTTAAATAAAAGGTTAAATATCTTGTTATTTTTTTTTTATGCTGCCTGTGTGTGCTATAGTGTGTAATCAAAATCCCCTCATTGACCCTTCCTAATGACACAGATGAGGAGTTGATTCCAAAAGTGTCACGTGATATTTCCAGAGCGAGATTATTAGGCAAAGTCTCCAAACACTCGATGCCTCTGTGTTTCCAAGTGAAACATTTCGTCGTAAACCAGTACAGTACAGTTGTTACACAGTAGCTCCATACATGGCTATGGAGCGGGCGGTGAGGCAATAGAACTGCTGTTGGGATAGTGTGAAACATTGCGGAAGTCCTTTTTTTTAAATGGGGAACAACGCGAGCACTTCCTGTACAGTTGGTTTTAAGACTACTAAACACAAAACATCGCTGTTGGCTACTGAGGTAGTGTTGCCATTTACACACATTCGTTACATTGTATCGCTTGAAGCGTGGATTTAAGGACACGCACTGATTCGAACTGGAATGCTTTTCACCGGAAAGAAGAAGTAAAAGTTTGTATCCGTGAGGGGTTTGGCTGAAGTGGTTGGAGTTAACATGCACATGGTGTGTGGGACGTCGCTGTATCGTCATTAGAACGACTACAAAGAGAAAGGGGAACTCATCACAGTAGTGTATTATCTCCACACATACTCAGTTATTAAGACTAGCTACTCCACTGAGGACTTCAAGATGGGACGACTTGGCACACTTTGTATATCTTTGGCTTTGATCCTGCCTTGTTTACAATGGACAACTTGTTTCAATCTGGATATTGACAAGCCCTATGTATTCTCTGGACCTGAAGGAAGTTATTTTGGATTTTCAGTGGATTTCTTCCAGCCAGATGCCAAGCAGTAAGACTGAGTTTTATATAATATAATAATGTTTGGGATGTCAGATTTTTTTAGAATTAAATGTTTCATACTTTTATTTAGTTTATTGAATGACATAGAATTATGTTAATTGACATACAATACATAGTTTTGTATATTTTCTATATAAAATATATGTGGACACCACTTGAAATGAGTTGATTAGGGTGTCTCGGGCACACCCGTTGCTGACAGGTGTATTGTAAAAATGATTGGTGCTGAATCCGGAGAAATTTCGGACAATGTAAAAAAAAAAAAACGCCCGTTGGTCACTAAATCCGGGTTTCCGCCTGAAGGGCCATGTTAAAACGGTTGGCTGGTGAGCCCTCACCGTCTGGGCCCTCACCTGCTATATACTTAGAACTGATCTGTCCTGTTAGAACATGATGTTGAGGCTCATCACTGTACTCTTGATAGTCACCACCACACACACACACACACACAGCTGTTTAAATTATTTTAAGATGTTTATATGATTTTTGGTAAATCTGAAAGACATGGAATCATATTGTTGTGGTTATTTCGAATTCACGCATAACATTCAGACATTTAGTGTTACTATCGACAATAAAAAGTCGTCCCCCCTTTCCGGAAAACACTCTTACTTACTGGAGTGGGTCGGTACACTGTCCAAATGCACATTTCCAAGAACTTTGATTTGGTTGGGAATGGCAGGGATATGATTGGTGAGGGATAACTTAGGTAGCCTTAGCAGCCAAACTAACAGGACTTAAGGGCAACTGAAGGGACTGTGAAAGAAAGAGATGGACAGGAGTAAGGACAGACTTGCATGTATACAATCGAGCACATAGCCATGCAATCTCCATAGACAAACACGCACAGTAGAATGGCCCGTACTGAAGATCTCAGTGACTTTCAACGTGGCACCGTCATAGGATGTCACCTTTCCATCAAGTCAGTTTGTAAAATTTCAGCCCTGCTATAGTTGACCCGGTCAACTGTCAGTGCTGTTATTGTGAAGTGGAAACGTCTAGGAGCAACAACGGCTCAGCCGCAAAGTGGTAGGCCACAGAACGGGACCAGCCAAGTGCTGTAGTGTGTAAAAAAAAAAAAAATGTCTCCTCGGTTGCAACACTCACTGCCGAGTTCCAAACTGCCTCTGGAAGCAACGTCAGCACAATAACTGTTCGGCCGGAGCTTCATGAAATGGGGTTCTATGGCCGAGCAGCCGAACACAATCCAAAGGTCACCATGCGTAATGCCAAGTGTCGGCTGGAGTGGTGTGAAGCTTACCGCCATTGGACTCTGGAACTGTGGAGTGTTCTCTGGAGCCCCACGAACGAATCTGGGTTTGTCGGATGCCAGGAGAATGCTACCTGCCCGACTGCATATTGGCAACTGTAAAGTTTGGTGGAGGAGGAATAATGGTCTAGGGTTGTTTTTCATGGTTCGGGCCCCTTAGTTCCAGTGAAGGTAAATCTTAATGCTACAACATTCTAGACGATTCTGTGCTTTCCAAATTTGTGTCACCAGTTTGGGGAAGGCTCTTAACTGTTTCAGCATGACAATTCCCCTGTGCGCAAAGCGAGGTCCATGCAGAAATCTGTGCCTGCACAGAGCCCTGACCTCAACCCCATAAAACAAATTGGGGATGAATTGAAATGCCGACTGTGAGCCAGGCCTAATCGCCCAACATCAGTGCCTGACCTCACTAATACTCTTGTGGCTGAATGTAAGCAAGTCTCCGCAGCAATGTTCCAACATCTAGTAGAAAGCCTTCCCAGAAGAGTGGAGGCTGTTATAGCAGCAATGTTCCAACTTCTAGTGGAAAGCCTTCCCAGAAGAGTGGAGGCTGTTATAGCAGTAAATGAGGGGACCAACTCCATATTAACGCCCATGATTTTGGAATGAGATGTTCAACGAGCAGGCGTCCACATACTTTTGGTCATGTAGAATATTTATTCTATGTATCATGTGACAGTCTTGTTGTTGACCCTAGTAGGCTCCAGTAGAAGAGGAAGTCAGGTGATGCATGTTTTCTTGTATTTATTTATTTATTTAAGCACATTTCTCTTCTTCAGGTCAAACATTCTTATAGGAGCTCCCAGAGCCAACACCTCCTCAGCTTCCACAGTGGTGGAGCGAGGGGCAGTCTATACCTGCCCATGGCAGAAGACTAGTGACTGTACCCAAGTACAATTTGACAATACTGGTGAGTACAGAAGGTCCTATTACTTTAGTATCCCGTTCATCGATTTCTGACGTTGTCTGGTATCTATATCTGTATTGTATCTATATCTGTATTGTATCAAACAGGGAGGGAACACAATGAGTTGATATCCAAAGTGAAGATCAATAGACTCAGTCAAGGGTCATTTTCATCAGTGTGGGGGGTTTTGGACATTTCATCAAATGTATGTCAGTCAGATATGTGTCTTTCCATAGGAGGACACGAGGACTACAGTTCAGTAAGCACAGGCAAATGTTGTCTCATGTTAGGACTCATCCAGGAATGTAGGACGCCTATTTTGGAATGTGCCGACATGCTCAATGTTAAGTTTGAGACAGAGAGACAGAGACGGAGAGACAGAGACAGCGGGGAGGGGTGAAAGAAAGACTTCCATCACCTTTAAAGGACTGTCTGCTCTGCAGAATAACAGACGACATTAGTCATTTCCCTTGATGAATCATCCATTACAGACAGATATGTATCAAGGTGTTTAGTAATATCTACACTACAGCACTTCCCTGCATTTTATGAGTTTGACTCAGCACAAACTTAACAAAAACACACAATACAAAACCAAGCCCCGTCAATGACAAACGCTCATTCAGTCAGCCACTGTAATTAAGCTATTTTGGGGGACATGAGGCTATTTTGCAGTTTATTCTGTCCCAGATCTCATTGACATTCTGTGTCTGTAAGAGGTACAGAGGTAGGCAGCCCAAAGTTAGACTAAGGGCTTGTACAAAATGGCACCCTATTCCCTATATGGTGCATCAAAGGGCTTTGGTCAAAATAAGTGCACTATGTAGGGAATAGGGTGCCTTTTAGGATGCACTGTAAGGTGGTACAATGAGCCAAAGATCCTCTCAGGAACCCAACCACAACCATGTGGATGACCTCCCTCCCCATCCAAACCAATGGCCTTCCTCTCTCTCTGGGCTCCAAGTCCCCATCCAAACCAATGGCCTTCCTCTCTCTCTCTGGGCTCCAAGTCCCCATCCAAACCAATGGCCTTCCTCTCTCTCTCTGGGCTCCAAGTCCCCATCCAAACCAATGGCCTTCCTCTCTCTCTGGGCTCCAAGTCCCCTTCCAAACCAATGGCCTCCATCTCTACCTCCTGTGCTATTTACACCGTTCTCTATCAATACAAGTTAATTTGGTTAATCGATAAGAAGTTAATTTGGTTAATCGATAAGAAGTTAATTTGGTTAATCGATAAGAAGTTAATTTGGTTAATCGATAAGAAGTTAATTTGGTTAATCGATAAGAAGTTAATTTGGTTAATCGATAAGAAGTTAATTTGGTTAATCGATAAGAAGTTAATTTGGTTAATCGATAAGAAGTTAATTTGGTTCGTCGATAAGAAGTTAATTTGGTTCGTCGATAAGAAGTTACGTTTGGTTCGTCGATAAGAAGTTACGTTTGGTTAGTCGATAAGAAGTTACATTGTTTTGTTTATTGTGATTAATAGGCAACTGCAGAACAACATATTTTTCCTTATATAGACAGAAAATAGACAGACTAATTGAGTTCCAGGAGCCAAATGAGTATTAAAGTCTGAACCACACTAGTCTGTTGGGGAAAGTCTGAACCACACTAGTCTGTTGGGGAAAGTCTGAACCACACTAGTCTGTTGGGGAAAGTCTGAACCACACTAGTCTGTTGGGGAAAGTCTGAACCACACTAGTCTGTTGGGGAAAGTCTGAACCACACTAGTCTGTTGGGGAAAGTCTGAACCACACTAGTCTGTTGGGGAAAGTCTGAACCACACTAGTCTGTTGGGGAAAGTCTGAACCACACTAGTCTGTTGGGGAAAGTCTGAACCACACTAGTCTGTTGGGAAAGTCTGAACCACACTAGTCTGTTGGGGAAAGTCTGAACCACACTAGTCTGTTGGGGAAAGTCTGAACCACACTAGTCTGTTGGGGAAAGTCTGAACCACACTAGTCTGTTGGGGAAAGTCTGAACCACACTAGTCTGTTGGGGAAAGTCTGAACCACACTAGTCTGTGTGACTTGGAAACAGGTTCAAAGCTACATGCAGATATATTTCCATGTGATGTTTTTTTCCCATATTATTCCTACCGTTGCTGCCATTTCTGATGGTTTGCCAGTCAGTGCTTCAGTGACCTGGCCTCGTAATTATACGGGAAGTGACGACATTGCCACAATGGGTGTCTTTGTGATGGCTGATCTGTTTCTGCAGACTGTGAGGGAGGCTGTCTCAGTCAGGGGTCTAGGTGAGTGTTTCTGCAGACTGTGAGGGAGGCTGCCTTCAGTCAGTGGTCTAGGTGAGTGTTTCTGCAGACTGTGAGGGAGGCTGCCTTCAGTCAGTGGTCTAGGTGAGTGTTTCTGCAGACTGTGAGGGAGGCTGCCTTCAGTCAGTGGTCTAGGTGAGTGTTTCTGCAGACTGTGAGGGAGGCTGCCTCAGTCAGTGGTCTAGGTGAGTGTTTCTGCAGACTGTGAGGGGAGGCTGTCTCAGTCAGTGGTCTAGGTGAGTGTTTCTGCAGACTGTGAGGGGAGGCTGCCTTCAGTCAGTGGTCTAGGTGAGTGTTTCTGCAGACTGTGAGGGGAGGCTGTCTCAGTCAGTGGTCTAGGTGAGTGTTTCTGCAGACTGTGAGGGGAGGCTGTCTCAGTCAGTGGTCTAGGTGAGTGTTTCTGCAGACTGTGAGGAGGCTGCCTCAGTCAGTGGTCTAGGTGAGTGTTTCTGCAGACTGTGAGGGGAGGCTGTCTCAGTCAGTGGTCTAGGTGAGTGTTTCTGCAGACTGTGAGGGGAGGCTGTCTTCAGTCAGTGGTCTAGGTGAGTGTTTGTGCAGACTGTGAGGGGAGGCTGTCTCAGTTAGTGGTCTAGGTGAGTGTTTCTGCAGACTGTGAGGGGAGGCTGTCTTCAGTCAGTGGTCTAGGTGAGTGTTTCTGCAGACTGTGAGGGGAGGCTGTCTTCAGTCAGTGGTCTAGGTGAGTGTTTGTGCAGACTGTGAGGGGAGGCTGTCTCAGTCAGTGGTCTAGGTGAGTGTTTCTGCAGACTGTGAGGGGAGGCTGTCTCAGTCAGTGGTCTAGGTGAGTGTTTCTGCAGACTGTGAGGGGAGGCTGTCTCAGTCAGTGGTCTAGGTGAGTGTTTCTGCAGACTGTGAGGGGAGGCTGTCTCGGTCAGTGGTCTAGGTGAGTGTTTGTGTTTGTGTCCAAGCAGCCAAGGGCCAGGGGGGGAATGACTGTAATTAGTTAGTCTGTGCTCAGGGGGTTTTCTCCTACATGGCCATTACCGAACTAGCTGTCTTACCACATGTCCTGGAAATCTTCCTCCTGATCTGTTATTTCATCCACTGTCCCAGTCAGTCCTTGTTTTCCCAGCTCTGTCGGTCCTGGTTTTCCCAGCTCTGTCGGTCCTGGTTTTCCCAGCTCTGTCGGTCCTTGTTTTCCCAGCTCTGTCGGTCCTGGTTTTCCCAGCTCTGTCGGTCCTGGTTTTCCCAGCTCTGTCGGTCCTCGTTTTTCCCAGCTCTGTCGGTCCTGGTTTTCCCAGCTCTGTCGGTCCTGGTTTTCCCAGCTCTGTCGGTCCTCGTTTTTCCCAGCTCTGTCGGTCCTCGTTTTTCCCAGCTCTGTCGGTCCTCGTTTTTCCCAGCTCTGTCGGTCCTTGTTTTCCCAGCTCTGTCGGTCCTGGTTTTTCCAGCTCTGTCGGTCCTCGTTATCCCAGCTCTGTCGGTCCTCGTTATCCCAGCTCTGCCGGTCCTCGTTTTCCCAGCTCTGTCGGTCCTCGTTTTCCCAGCTCTGTCGGTCCTCGTTTTTCCCAGCTCTGCCGGTCCTCGTTTTCCCAGCTCTGTCGGTCCTGGTTTTCCCAGCTCTGTCGGTCCTGGTTTTCCCAGCTCTGTCGGTCCTGGTTTTCCCAGCTCTGTCGGTCCTGGTTTTCCCAGCTCTGTCGGTCCTGGTTTTCCCAGCTGGTCGGTCTGTTTCCCAGCTCTGTCGGTCCTGGTTTTCCCAGCTCTGTCGGTCCTGGTTTCCCAG